>NC_057803.1:372604770-372619714 GCF_018294505.1 Triticum aestivum | reverse complement strand
GCCGCGACGAGCCTGGGCCACCTCCATCGAAGAAAAGGCTGGCCCACCGCCGTGACGTACTCGCGAGGCTGGAGGTGTCGAGGCCGTGGTGTGAGCGGCCACCTCCTGGGTATCCGCTGCCTCTGTACGCCCAAGCCGAGGGCTCCGGAGGGAGAGGCGGCAAGCGGCGCTGCCCACGCCGTGGCCGTGGTCGCCGCGCCGTGGTGACGCACGCCGTCGCCCTAGGAGCCCACGCCGCGGACTCCTCGCGCGAACTCGTGATGTGGGAAGCGATGCCTCCGCGCACTTGGATTCTCTTTCTGCAATTCTTCTCCGCCGAGATGCCACTGAGTGGCCCCCTCGAGCTTTGGCTACAGAACACCGACTGCGATGCCCCGGCGACTAGAGCGGACGTTGAAGCCGTCTCCCCAGGCAAGATCTTCATGACCCGTGGCTGGGGCGAGGTTGCTCGAGTCTGCCATGCGGAAGGCGCCCTCGCCATCCATTTTGAGTATGACGGCGCCTCCACGATGTTCTTCAAGGTTTTCGATGAGGAAGGCCGCCGCTTGGAGTGCTATCCTGAAGGGGGTCATCGGGACGGCGCAGCGGCCAATGCTGAGCTTGCCACTGGCTTCGCCAGCAGGTCCTCCAGCAGTAGTGGCAGGGCTTGGGAGTCTAGCGAATCTCCTGAGCCCTACGAGACTCCGGAGACGAGCGATGACAGCTATGTGCCCCCGAGCTCTCGCCGCACCCGGAGCAAGGCCGCAGCGTCCGACCGTCGCCGTCCCTGATCTGGATGGGGTTGGCACCGGCCTCCTGTGGCCCACTATTGATGATGGCGTCGGTCGCACTGGCATGAGTAGATAGGCCCCCTAGAAACTCCCTCCTTTTGTTCCCTGCGAGGAATCGAGATGTACCCCGCGGTGGCGTGTAAATGGTCTGTAATGTCTTTTGTTGATATTATCCTTATTATGAAAATTTGTGAACGCATGTCCTATTTTGGCTTGGTCTCCCCTTTCCAACCATGTGGCAGCTTGGTGCTCTACGCCGACAGGTCCCGTTCCCCAGGCAGGCTACAGTCGTCGCTGGTATGGCAGGTCGCGATGCCATGGTCAAGGCCAGGAGGTGAGTGGCCCGAGGTCCAGTAAGAGCTCTAAAGGTGTGATGCTCAAGAGGTCCCCTTTAGCGCGCAAGCAGCCACCGAGAGGGAGGAAAGGGAGGTGACGTTGCCGTGAGAAGGCTTCAACAAGTGAGAATCCTATGCCGTAGCGCTTGGTCGACCCGGGCGCGAAACTTATCTTGGCAGTCCAGAGTCGGTTCCTTGTGCTATGCCAGACTCGTGCGTCGACAGCCGTAGTGTAGCTAGGTTAGGCCCGTGCGAGCCTCCCCCTCTTCTCCATGCTCTTCTATGTGCTCTACGTCCTCGGGTCCCGGCCCTCGAGCGAGCTCAGCCACCGCTGGTATGCCAGGTCGCGGTGCCGTGGTCAAGGCTAGGGGGTGAGGGCTGGAGAGCCACTAAGAGCTCCTGATTCGCGATGCTCAAGATCCCCCCTTTTAACGAACAAGCGAATTACATGGGAGAAGAGGGAGCCCGCGGTACCGCCTGCTGTTGTCCTCAGGAGGTTCCTGCAGGTTAGGGAGAGGAGGGACACAAATTTCCACTATGGTTGCCTGTCTGCCACTGGTCGCTCCGCAAGAAGATGAAGGCACTGAGGGCCTGGTGAGGTGACGTGCGCGGGCGTGCCGCGAGCCAGAGCTCGACCGCTCAGATTTGTCAGCGTTGTCGGGATGGACCCGAGCATGATGGGTGACAATGAAGCAAGGGATGACTATAAATAAATTAGGCATGGGGACCGGCTAGCTTAGATAGATGCGAGAATGATACATGCCACCGGGACGGACCCGAGCGACCTGGGGATGATGCAGACCGAGGGGCGCACCCAGTAAGGTAAGCTAAAAAAATGCAGAAGTCTACACGCCGCAGGGATAGGCCCATGCGACCTGGGAATATTGCAGCCCGAGGGGCACTCCCAGATGAATGAACTTGGAAACTGTCACCTGGTTTTGTTGTTGAAGGAGCGCTGGGGTAGCTGAAAGTGTGCGCTGAAGAAGTCGCTCCTCATGAGCCGCTGATACCCTGAGCCTCGGGAGGCTCTATGGGCTCAGGTGGCTCCCTGAGGACCGTCTCCATCTCCGCCAGGACCGCGTGATGCCTGGCCTCTTGGTTTGCCAGGATGCTCCATATGTTGCGCTGGAAGGCGGCTGCCACACTCAGCAGGCCAACCGGCATGCGAACGTAGCCGTGAGGTGGACCCTCGCACCGGCTAGCGCGCGAAGGCCAGAAGCGCTCCTGAGATGCGGCCCTGTTGAGCCCTGGGATGTCGATGCAGACGCGCAACTCACCACCCTCACCTGGATGGGGAGCTGCACCAGGTGGGCGGTGGTCACCAAGTATCGCCCTTGCTTCCTGAAGCTCCTGGGTGGCCTTGACGATGAACTCCTGAGCGCCGGGCGCTCCTTTCCCGGTGCCCTCCTGAGGGAAACGTGACGCGAAGCACGCCTCCATGTGGTGCCCGAGCGCCTCCCTTGTGATGTCGGCTAGGTCTGAGGCCCTCCAGAACAGAGCCCCCGAGCCCTGCCCGAGGAGGGCGCCGGGCGCGCCTTCCTATGCGAGGGAGGGAGGTGCCCCAGGTGCGGGCGTCGATCCTGATGTGGCACTGCTAGAGGCGCCGCTCCCCTGAGGCCCTGTGCGGAGTAGTTGCTTCTTCTTCTTGGGGGTGGCCTCAGGAGGGTACCGCGTGCCCTCGCTGTTAGGGTCTTCAATGGCTGCTTCTTGGAAGGCACGCTCGAGGGAGCACACCGCGTCTCTTTCTTCGCAGGGGACTGTGATGATTTCGTCGCTTCCTGGCATCTTGAGGACATTGTAGCCATGGTGGGTCATTGCCATGAATTTGACTAATGCTGGGTACTTGAGGATGGCATTGTACGGTAGACGGATGTGGGCGACGTCAAAGTCGATGAGCTCAGTGTGGTAGTTGTCGCGCTGACCGAAGGTGACAGGAAGGCGGACTTGCCCTATCGGGGTGGTGGAGCCATCAGTCAGTTCTGAGAAGGGCTTGGTGGGCTGAAGCTGATCATATGGCACTTGGAGGCTGTCGAACGTCTCGACAGACATGACACTGAGTCCCGCCGCTGTCGATGAGGGTCTTGGTGACTTGGACATTGCTGATGACGGGTGAGGAGAGCATCGGGAGGACGCCGGCGGTCGCCGCACACTTGAGCTGGCCCGCCGAGTTGAAGGTGATGGCATACTTGGACCACCTGAGTGGGCGCGTGGCCTCGAGCCTAGGAAGGGCTGCATTCACCTCGCGAGCAAACTGCTTGAAGAAACGCTGAGATGTTGGGGCACATGGTCATGTTGTGGTGGCGCCGGGAGCGCTGGAGCATTTTCTTGCGGCCAGGGAACCTCTTGGTAGCTTCCTTCTTCGTGTGTGGGCACACGACATGGCGGATCACTCCGCAGGACTGTGTGTCTTGGGGCGAGGATACCGTCTTGACGCGGAGGGGGCGGTGGCGCTTCGTGAGCTGCGCGTCTTGGCGCAAGGGCGCCGTCTTGATGTGGAGGCGGCGGAGGCGCTCTGTGAGCTACATCGCCCGTGGCTGGAGGTGGGCGAGGCAACGAGAGGGATGGTGCAGGAGAGCCCCCAGCGGCGCTGACAAGCTCGGCGATGCAGTCTAATTGGTTCTCGTAGAGGTCGTCGACCGGGCAGTAGCGCAGGAGCTCGTGTGCCATGAGCAGGGTAGCCTGCACGTCCGTGGGTTCACGGCGAGCGTGAGACGATGAACCGACCAGAGTCAGCGATGGGGTGGCGGTGCGGCCGTCCCACCGCACGGACGGGTGTAGTGAGGACGCTTGTAACGCCCTCGATGCGGCTATGTCTCCCACGCGTCGAAGCACGACTTAGAGGCATAACCGCATTGAAAGCAATGTCGCAAGTGAGGTAATCTTCACACAACCCATGTAATACATAAGCAAAAAAGATACATAGTTGGCTTACAATCGCCACTTCACACAATTACATGAATAAAGCATTACATCATCCAGATACAATCAAGGTCCGGCTACGGAACCAAAATGAAAGAAGACTACCCCAAATGCTACACAGATCCCCGATCGACCCCAACTGGGCTCCACTACTGATCGGCTAGAAAGAAACAACACCAAAGACAAGATCTTCATCGAGCTCCTCCTGAGCTTGGTTGCGTCATCTGCGCGAACTCATCGGCACCTGCAAGCTGGTTTTGGAAGTATCTGTGAGTCACGGGGACTCAACAATCTCACACCCTCGCGATCAAGACTATTTAAGCTTATAGGAAGGGTAAAAGGTATGAGGTGGAGTTGCAGCAAGCGACTAGCATAAATGGTGGCTAACCTATTCGCAAAAGAGAGCGAGAAGAGAAGGCAAAGCACGATCGACAAACTATGATCAAGAAGTGATCCTAGAACAACCTACATCAAGCATTACTCCAACACCGTGTTCACTTCCCGGACTCCGCCGGAAAGAGACCATCACGGTTACACACGCGGTTGATGTATTTTAATTAAGGTCAACTTCAGGTTTTCTACAACCGGACATTAACAAATTCCCATCTGCCCATAACTGCGGGCACGGCTTTCTAAAGTTCAAATTCCTGCAGGGGTGTCCCAACTTAGCCCATCACAAGCTCTCACGGTCAACGAAGGATATTCCTTCTAGCGGGTAGACCCGATCAGACTCGGAATCCCGGTTACAAGACATCCTCGACAATGGTAAAACAAGTCCAGCAAGACCACCCGCTGTGCCGACAAATCCCGATAGGAGCTGCACATATCTCGTTCTCAGGGCACACCCGATAAGCTAAGCATACAGGAGCCAACGTAACCCAAGTTGCCAAGGGACGGCCCCGCACGGTGCTCTGGGTTGGACCAACACTCAGAGGAGCATTGGCCCGGGGGGTTAATAAAGATGACCCTTGGGCAGGCCTACCCAAGGGAAAGAAAAAGTCTAGGTGGCAAATGGTAAAACCAATGTTGGGCCTTGCTGGAAGAGTTTTATTCAAGGCGAACTGTCAAGGGGCTCCCATAATAACCCAACCGCGTAAGGAAGGCAAAATCCGGGAACATAACACCGATATGACGGAAACTAGGGCGGCAAGAGTGGAACAAAACACCAGGCATAAGGCCGAGCCTTCCACCCTTTACCAAGTATATAGATGCAACTAACAGCGCTATAAGAGGGGCTGAGCAAAGCGGTAACATAGCCAAACAACGGTTTGCTAGGACAAGGTGGGTTAGAGGCTTGGTTTAACAATATGGGAGGCATGATAAGCAAGTGGTAGGTATTGCGGCATAGGCATAGCAAAAGAGCGAGCAACTAGCATGGAAAGATAGAAGTGATTTCGAGGGTATGGTCATCTTGCCTGAAATCCCGCAAGGAAGAAGAACGAGTCCATGAAGAAGACAAACGAACGTAGTCGAACGATTCCTCACAAACGCGACGTTATCGGAAACAACCCAAAGAAGCAACACCGGAAAGAAGCAAACAACATAGTAAACAACCATCACATAAGCATGGCATGATGCGCAAACAAGTATGATGCATGTCCGGTTTAAAGAGGCATGGCATGGAAAAATGCACAAACAACACTACAAGTTAAGTGGACCTCAATATGCAACTCCATTGCATATTGACGAAACACGACATGACTTATTTAGTTTGATCTTGTTTATGTACCCAACAATATTAAATGTTGTTAAACATGGCAAGAGGGTGAAGCAAAGAAAACTACACACTTAAGCAAGTTTAAATGAGGCCGGAAACAACAACAACAATTCTGGTAAAACCCCATATGCATATATTAGGGTTTGGTACTGTTCTTCCCTAAACCATATTTTATAGTTATTAAACATGCAAAGTAAGGTCACCATGTTAAACTAGGCAAAATTCTACCCCATTTATGTATAAAGTTTATTAAATTCCGAGTTACGGTTATTTAGTTATGAATCAAAACATTTTAACAAGTTATTTAAGCAAATTTAAACAAACATCAGTTTAAACATTTTAAACATAGATGAAAGTTAAAAATTATTAACCTACACAAAATTCTAAGCAAGTTTCATATAATAAGTTTTTATATGTGATGCATGGTTGGTGAGTTATTAAATGCATGAAGTGCAAGGGGTTTTCTGTAACACAGGTAGTCTCTCATTAAATGGCAAAATCATAGCAGCAGGGAAAAAACATTACATGGGCCGAAACTGAGCAGAGGTCCAACATAACAGAAAAAAAGGAGGCGCTGGGACTGCTCACATCGGGCCTTGGCCCAGCTGGAGGAGAGGTAGGCCTGCAGGGGAAGCTAGCAGCGGGAGGCTGGGCCTTGGCGCTATGGAGGGGAGCGGCTAGGCCGGAGCGAGGCCAGAGGAGGCCCACGCGCGGGCGCTGCGGCATTGTGCTCGGTCAACGCGAGGCGCAGGCGAGTAGGCAACCTGCTCGTTTCTGAAGAAAGAAACAACCACACCTCATAGCGATGCAGAGATTGACAGCGGGGTTCCTGGCGACGGCACGGAGGAAAGGCGGGGCGCGGAGCTTCCGTTGTGTGTCCATGGCGATGCACAGGACGGCGGCGTCATCCTGCTCCTGCAGAGAGAGTGACGTGAGGAGAGAGGCATGGCAGGGGAAACGGAAAGAGGGGAAGGTGAGGAGGAGAGGCACGGCCTTGGGGACCGGCGTCCATGGCGGAGGAGCTTCAGCGACGGTGTTCGTCGTCGGACGGCGAGGCGAGGAGGGGGCCATGGACGAGGCATGGCTCGTGTAGGGGAAGGCTCAGGCGCAGTCGAGGTGAACGGCGGCAGGAGGTGGCTCTGCGTGGGGGACTCGGTTGCCGGCGCAGGAAGGCACGGGATGCAGGGGGGTTGAGCGAGGGAGCAGCAGAGGATGGAGGAGGAGGCGATGTGGCGCTGGTCGATTGGATCGATCCGATCTGGGAGGATCCCGAGGTGGATGCGGGAGTGTGGCGGCGGCCGGTGAGGGAAAGATGGGACAACTAGCCTAAAACTTAGGGTTTTGTCTGGTTATATAGGTAGGGGCTTTGACGTTAGACTATTTGGTCCCTCCGATAAAAATTGGACGGTCGCGAACAAAATAGCTAGGGAGTCCAAATAAGAAAACGGAGACGTTTTGTAGACGTTTGGGGATGATTCGGATCCAATGGTGACGACTGTCCGGGTCGGGTCCGGGACAATTTCGGACGCGCACGTGAGGGGTTCGATGCACTGTGCAGAGAGGGTTTCGGACCGTGCGGTCGCATCGGACAACTCCGGAAGCGAAGAGGGGAAGGACGATGGACTAGGTGGGTTGTGGCGAGACTGCGAGGGGAAGAAGAGAGAGAGAGGGCCCGACATCTGTTTCCGGAGACCGAAAATGCCCGACGTTAGACCGGCTATAATGCCGCTATAGTTAATCGTTGGGGCGTCAAACAAACTCCGAATGCGATGAAACTTGGCAGGCGGCCTACCTACACTATAATAAGACCACACGTCAAGTCTCATCCCATTCCGAGAACATTTACATGCCACTTATAAAATACTATTTCGGACATGCCGCGCGCGCGTGCAAGTGTGGTTGGACTCAGAACGGACAACAGCGAGAACTCGGACGAATGCAAGTTTTAAAACATGATGATGCAATGCACATGATGACATGATAAGATGCAACACGCAAGCAAAATACATGACAACGACAGCGAATAACAGGAAGACACCTGGCACATCGGTCTCGGGG
Source organism: Triticum aestivum (assembly GCF_018294505.1). NCBI lineage: Eukaryota > Viridiplantae > Streptophyta > Magnoliopsida > Poales > Poaceae > Triticum > Triticum aestivum. The sequence continues at coordinate 372,611,915 of NC_057803.1, read as the reverse complement.
CGTTACAACGCTTGCTGCTCGTTTCCCGCCGGAACGGCAGCGACGTTGGCAACAGAAGATGGAGAACGACGGGGAGGCCCACCGACAGAGGATGTCTAAGCGAAACAGGCGGCGAGGGCGGCCTGGCGCTCGGTGCGGGCTCGACGCACGTGTGACATGGATGCGGTGGAGCAGTGGAACGTGGATCAACGGAAGGAAAGCTTCAGCGCACCCCTACCTGGCGCGCCAAATGTCGGATTTCAGGTTCCGGCAAAACCCTTGAGGTTCGAACACTAGGTGCGCATGAAGATCTCTCTCCCCCTCGGACTCTCCCTCACCGCGATCTCAAGGCTCAGCGTGTCGAACTCGCAGAACAAAGGACACATGGTTTATACTGGTTCATGCCACTGATGTGGTGTAATACCCTACTCCAGTGTGGTGTGGTGGATTGCCTCTTGGGCTGAGGATGAACGGTTACAAGGGAAGAGCAGCCTTCTGAGGAGAGGTGCTCTTGTGCTTGATGAGCTTGTGCGTATCAGGGTGGAATGGATCTCTCCAAGATGAGTTGCCTCCTACTGTGGTGGCTAGTCCTATTTATAGAGGCCCTGGTCTTCTTCCCAAATGTTGGCAGGAAGGGATGCCACAATAGCCAAATTTGAAGGGAGACAACTAGTACAAGTTATCCTGACTAAAGGTGGTCTTCGCCTGCCAAAGGGTCTGCTGGTGACGCCGCCCTAGGGTCCACGGTGACCTCCATCCTGCCGTCCTGCTAGTCTTGGTCTCGTTGCACTGATATGTAAACCTTTGCCTGATGCCTCGGGACTCCTCGCCTATGCCTGCCTCTTTAGCACCGAAGAGGAAATGAGGACACTGTGCGCGCTGGCGCCCGCCTGGCCCCGGACGTCATGGCTTGCATCATAGGAACCTCGCGAGGTGCCCCTTGCCTTGATCTCTCCGCCCCTCGCGAGCCAGCCTGGTGTGGCCGCCCCCGAGGAGGTCTTGCGTCGCCCGCCTCGCGCGGCTCGGCCCCTTGCGAGGGTCTTGAGTGTTTGCTGGTGAAAATGGGTCGTACGGGGCCGCTGGCGATGCCACACTGTGGGCCGTAGGCAGGCAAGTCTGGGGACCCCTGTTCCTAGGACGCCGACACGCGAGGAGGACTCCACGTAGTGGCTCTTTTGGTCATAGTTTCCAGACTCTGAGCGTCCTCCTCTCCTCAGTGATCAGATGAATCAGCTGATGGAGATGCATCGGATGTCTGAGCTGTCCCTGAAGGACCTCTGCCTTAGCCTGTGGCTGACCGAGCCCATTCTGGACACCTACTCTGGACCTGTGCGGAGGCTGCGGGAGGCGCTGCTCCGGATTGATGCCGTGAAGCGGTCGGCATGCCTTGAGGGGGCGAGGCTCGCGTTCGCGAAGACCATGGTCCATTGGCCATGGATTAATCTAATGGAGATGGCTTCTGGTCCTCCGCCCACGGAAAGGAGCATCGCCGTGCCAAGCAGTACTTCGAGCAAGTGATGACCGGAGCGAGGGCGATAGAGGGAGAGTGCTTGAAAAATGTAATGCTTGAGTAGTCGTCGTAAGTTTGTACTAAGTGGTATTTATGCTTTATTATGCACCCGACGAGCTTGTCTAATATTGTAGTGATTAAATTTTGATTCCTATGTAGCCTTATGTTTATTTCTGAAAGCTACAAGTGATCATCTTCATCCCCCAAGTTAATATCATGAGGGGTGTTTTGTTACTGTTACCCTTAGCGAATGTCTTGGTTCCAAGAGGCAGTAATGTGGGAATGAAACTAGGCGATTAGACTATTCGACTTTATTGCTTTCACTTAGCCTTAGGAGCTTGACAATGGGGACTAGGGACTAGCCACCGATAACGTACTGAGGGATTGAATCCTGCCCTTTCCGATCACGTGGTTTGTGTTAAGAAGAACCCTTCGTATGACACAGCGAAATCGCCAATAGTTTAAGATCACAGAACCGTCCGCACTGACTATGACGATCAGTTTTCGGCTTTTTCCTCGTAAGGTACTTGACCGGGCAAGCCACATGTACAATCATAGGGGTTCTCCCTTTTCCCTTTTAGCCGAACGTGCGGAACATAAGGGGCAAATACAGGAGCTGGGCAACCCAACTATTGATCCAAGACATAGTTCGGAACAGATGCATATTGTGCAGTATCCGAGAAGTCGGACACCGAACGGAAAGCAGTGCCGGACTTGAAGATATTGAGCTGATATATATTGAAAGTGCTAGTTATCGACTAGAGGGGGGCGTGAATAGGAGATTTTTATGAAAGTATTCAAAACACAAGGGCTTTGAAGACAAACAGTAAAATGAACCTATTGATATGCAGCGGAAGGTAGACTACACTAGACAAGCCATAGTCAAGATTGCAATGAAGTGAAAGCACGAAGACTATCAGCATCTTGGTAGTAAGGATCAGGATGGAAGACCATATGAAGCCAAACAGTAAATAGTCTCCACTCAGTGAAGTTAATCAGATCATACAGGCAAACAATGACTTCATGATGACAAACCGTAAAGTAAAGAAAAGTGAAGGATAGAACCAGTTGCTTGGTGAAGACAAGGATTTGGTAGACCAGTTCCAGTTGCTGTGACAACTGTACGTCTGGTTAGGGAGGCTGAATTTAACTCAGAAGACCGCGTCTTCACCTTATTCCCCTAGAACTAAGGACACCCAGTCCTCGCCCAATCACTCTGGTAAGTCTTCAAGGTAGACTTCCAAACCTCCACAGACTTCGTTCACCGGCGATCCACAATGACTCTTGGATGCTCATAACGCGACACCTAACCGGCTAGAGGATTCACAGTCCTCAAGTGTAACAAGTCTTCAGCTCGCAGACAGAAAGACTTCAGCGATGCCTAACACTCTTGGCTCTGGGTGTTTAGGGCTTTGTCCTCGCAAGGATCTCTCTCTGAAATGCTTCGGAGGTGGGTTGCTCTCAAATGACAAAAGCCGTGCACTAACTCTATGAAGCCACCAATTTATGGTGTCGGGGGTGGGCTATTTATAGCCAGGAGGCAACCCGACCTGATTTGTCTGAAATGATCCTGGGTCACTAAGGAACTGACATGTGTCCAATGGTCAGATTTCAAACACACGCAACAACTTGATTTGGGCTACAAGTAAAGCTGACTCATCCAGCTCTGGACAAGATTTGCTCTCATTGTCTTCGCTCGAAGACATAGGATTTGGTTGAGCATCATATCAGTCACTCTGACTATTTTCACTTGGACCCCACTTAATAGTACGGTGGTTCCTATGACTCAAAAAATAAGAAAAGTAAGCTATGAAACAACTATGTTTTCGCACTCCATAGTCTTCATGTGAATGTCTTCTCATGTGATAATATTCACTGTGAATATCTTCACGGACCACTTCAATGTCTTCACACATTTTTAGGGGTCATCTCTGGTAGGTAAACCGAATCAATATGGGACTACTACCTGTGTTATCCCGCAATTCTCACAAACACATTAGTCCCTCAACCAAGTTTGTCGTCAATACTCCAAAACTAACTAGGGCTGGCACTAGATGCAATTACATATATAAATCGAACTCTTAGCTAATGGATAAGTTCTAATGTTGGGTTGTTCGAAGAGCAAAGAGAGAATTGGAAAGGGGATAAGCGAGTCGCGAGATGCGGACATCCGAACACCGTAAAGGTTATTTCTTATTATTTCTCGTAAGCTCAGGACGCCTTGCCGTGCAATTCGAACCGCGAAGTTAGTATTTGTAAAGGAAAAGGAGATTTATAGAGTAAAGCTTGACATAGGGCCTTGACGTGTTAGTTGAAGCCTTTACTGTGCCCTGCTGCATGTCTGCGCCTTTGCTTCTGATAGGAGGGGACTGGGACCCTTCATGAAGCCTTGATGGGTGAGGACCCTGCCGATGGAGCGTGGAGCTTTGGGGTATCCGAAATTGGTCCCTGGGTCGTCCGAGGACTAAGTAACTTCGAAGTTCGGTTTAACTGAACATGTACTTCAGGTTAATGTATGCCTCACGACTGCCCGTGGTATTTTGAGTGCGAAGTTGTGCTGACGAGGCACGTGGAGCGTGAAGAATGTGTGTATGCCATGGGGCGCATCTCCCTATTTGCGGCAAACACATGCGGGTTCCCATGACGGGGAACGGTTTTGAACTCCTTTGCTATTATCACCGGCCCGGCATCCGGACCTAAATGGGCCGGTGTGGTCTTCGACCGCTAGGGCCACAGTGTGCTCTTCAGTTTGAAGAGAGTGTTCTGTGTTGCCATTCATAGTTATGACTCCTAAAGGACCGTGCATCTAGAACTTGAGGTATGTGCAATGCGGCACGACATTGAATTTGGCGAACGCTGTTCGGCCGAGGAGGGTGTGATGGCCACTGCGAAAAGGTGCAATATCGAAGATAAAGTCTTTGCTTCGGAAATTGTCCGGAGACCCGAACATTACTTCAAGTTTCACAGTGCCTGTGCAGCGGGCGTCCACACCCAGAATGACCCCCTTAAAGGTGGTGTTACTGGGTTTAATCTGTGATGGATTGATGCTCATTTTTCTCACTGTATCCTTGTATATTAGGTTGGTGCTACTCTCTCCATCCATAAGGACTCTAGTGAGGTGGAATCCAGTGATGATGGAGTCTAGCACTAGGGCTGTAGATCCTCCATGGTGTATGTTGGTGGGATGATCCCTGCGATCGAACGTAATCGGGCAAGCTGACCATCGATTCAATTTCGGTGCTACCGGTTCGACGGAGTATACGGCCCGTAGCGCTAACATTCTTTCCTTCCTCGGTATGAGTGTTGTGTAAATCATCTTTACCATCTTGACCTCATAAGGGAAGGGTTTCTAGCCTCCATTATTCGCCCCGCAAGGCTCATCATCGTCCTCGCTTCTTGGGCTTTTGCCTGAGTCTTCGGCTGTGAGTTTGCCGGCCTATTTGATCACCCAACAATTTTGATTGGTGTGGTTGGTGGGCTTCTCTATGTGCCATGGATCTGACAAGGCCTATCTAGAATTGTGTCTAGTCTAGATGGGCCGTCACCATTGCCTTTTGGGGCCTTCTTTAGGGGTCCAGACTTCTGGTTTCAGAACCCGACATGCATTGCCGTATCCTCACCCTCGCCGTCATTGTGGCAACGTTTATTCTTACTACGTCGGTGTTTTCCATTTCCGTCCCGAACCTCGGAGGTACCTGGTGTGTCTGGGTTTGTGTTTTTGCGAGCAAGACAACTGGCTTCGCCCACGCAAAAGTGGGTCATGTGGGACGTAAGGACTGTCATAGTTCTTGGTTTGTCTTGGCCGAGCTACCGGACAAGCCATTCGTCCTTGACGCTATTCTTAAAGGCAGCCAAGGCTTCAACATCCGAACAGTCAATGATCTGATTTTTCTTAGTTAGGAATCGGTTCCAAAACTATCAGGCAGATTCTTCGGGTTGTTGCATGAAGCGATTTAGGTCGTCGACATCCGGAGGTCGGACATAGGCACCCTGAAAGTCTGCTCGATAAGCATCCTCAAGCTCTTGCCAACAACCTATAGAGTCTTCGGGAAGGCTGTTCAACCAGTGTCTAGTCGGGGCTTTAAGCTTTAGCGACAAATATTTGACAGCATGGAGGTCATCTCCTCGTGCCATGTGGATGTGGAGGAGGAAATCCTCTATCCACTCGGCTGAATCTGTAGTTCTGTCATATGATTCGATGTTCACAGGATTGAAGCCTTCCGGGAATTGATGCTGCATTACCCTCTCTGTGAAGCACAAGGGGTGTGCGGCTCCTTGAATTGGGCTATGTCGCGTCGGAGGTCTTCAGCCCTCCTGATCTGATGTTGCTCCAGGACTTTATCGTTTCAGTTTAACCGATCATAATATCCTTCCTGGTATGTGGGCAGGTCCTCTCTGGGTCCATAGATGGACCTGGTATGGCCTCCACGAGCGTCTAGGTCATGGCAGAGGTCGTACTTGTAAGTGGGACGCACTTGATCCTTGCCGTGACAGCGAGGTGGGGCGGCTGGGTGTTCGTCCTCGTCACCTTCCCTGCCCCGCCCTCTAGGGGATCAGTCTGGCTGTTCGGTGTTTGTATATGTCGGGCGGCTCTATAGCCTCGTCGTCGAATTAGGGCAGTAGCCTTCGTTTAGGATAACTCCTGGTTGGCTGATCGCAGCCGTATCCCTCTTCGGTGGCTAGGACTTCAGTCCATTGGTCATTGAGGGTGTCCTGTTCAGCTTCGATTTTGCGTTTTTGTTTATTTAGGCTGCGGGTGGTGGCTAAAAGCCTTTGTTTGAACCGTTCTTGCTCTAGAGGGTCTTCGAGAATGATGAAATCGTCTTCCCCAAGACTGGCCTCCTCTTTCAGAGAGTGGGAGGTAGTTGCTATCCTCGGAGTCGTCGTGGCCTTCCGGATTGAGCGGGTCCTCCTTGTAACACCCCGGATGTAACTTACCCAATTTGTACTCCAACTCTTGCCGTTTCCGGCTTTAAGTTATTTTATTTTCTCGGGTTCGGGTCTTTGTCTCCGTGTGTTGTTATCGTTGTCATGCATCTGATATCATGTCTTCATGTGCATTGCATTTGCATACGTGTTCATCTCATGCATTCGAGCATTTTCCCCGTTGTTCGTTTTGCATTCCGGCACTCCGTTCCTCTACGGTGGTCATTTCTATCTTTCTTTCGTGTGTGGGGATTAAACATTTCCGGATTGGACCGAGACTTGCCAAGCGGCCTTGGTTTACTACCGGTAGACCACCTGTCAAGTTTCGTACCATTTGGACTTCGTTTGATGCTCCAACGGTTAACCGAGGGACCGAAAAGGCCTCGTGTGTGTTGCAGCCCAACACCCCTCCATTTTGGCCCAAAACCCACCTAAACCCTCTACATCATCTAGAGCGTTCGATCACGATCGCGTGGCCGAAAACCGCACCTCATTTGGACACTCCTAGCTCCCTCTATGCCTATATATAGACCCCTTCCCCGAAATCCGGATCTCCTCTCCCCCTAACCCTAAAAATTCAGCTCCGCCGTCATCGGACATGTCCGGCCGTGACCGGACGCGTCCACCCGCCGCGCCCAGCTAGCCACAGCGTGCCATGTGGCACCCCGGCGCCCGCCGCCGCCGTGGCCCGCGGAAGCCTGCGGCCGGCCCTCCTCCACCGCCTCCCGGG
>NC_057803.1:372594880-372604356 GCF_018294505.1 Triticum aestivum | reverse complement strand
CCGCGCGCCCGGCCGCCTCCGACCCCGTCGACCTCGTCGCCGGCGCCTCCCCGGCCGGCCCCTCCTCCTCTCAAGGCCCCTCTCCGGCAAGCCCCTGCTCCGGCGAGCTCGAGCGAACTCCGGCCGACGAACCTGGAACCGCGTGCCCCGGATCTGGATCCCGACGGTTGACTTTTTGCCCGAAACCCTAGCTCATATGCTCCTGTTCATCGCATCGTAACTTTGCATCCGTAACTCCGTTTTTGGCATATAGCATATCAAAATGTTCGCCTCAGAGAGTACATCATTTCATTATATTGCATCATTTTCATTTGAGATCATCTTTATGCCCGAAATTCTGTTAGGAGAGTGCTACTTGAGATAATTGTCAGATCTGCTACTCCATTTAGATATTTGTCATTTTTTGCCATGATTATTGTGTGCATGATATGCCCATGAGCTCTACATATGTTTTGTTAAGGGTTTTGCCATCTTTCCAGAGGTGCAACCCATGTATTTTTGTGATGTGTGTGGTGACTAGCACAAGCTTGCAAAGTGAGGCACTTGGTAATGCTGATTTCAGGGACTTAGCATTTCCACTAAGTCCTTGACCTGTTTATTTTATATGGCCATAAGTTCATGTTGTTTCCTAGTGATCCGTGCCTCTTTTGAGGATGATCAGTAAGGATGTTTTGTTAATCTTGTAGTGCTCTATCCATCCATGTCTTTGGTTGCAATTATGGAGCACCCTAGCTTGAGTCAATCGAGCTCTACTTTTGCTACTTCGTGAATCTGGGCAGATTGTCTACCTGTTAGCGATTTTGCCGAGGATGTTGTATTGATCCGTGCATGCTATGCTATTGTTTTTGCCATGTCTAGCTTGAATTTTGTGTATTCTTGATGGGTGTATGCTTAGATTGTCATGACTTGCTCCGTAGTGAGTGCATCGAGCTCGTAAACATGTCTACTTGATATCTGTTTTCAGCATGCTCCAGTTTTCACTAAGTCTGAGAACTGATTATGTTTTTGCCATGTTCACATGCTTGCAATTGTATTTTCTGATCCCTTTTGGCTCAAGGTCACTAAGGGACTTTTGTTAAGCTCTTTGAGTAGCTCCATGCCTTGCTTTACTTTGCCATGTTCAGGTCCTATAGCATGTAGTTTTGTTGCTCCGAAGAGTGCTACCTGATCTGAAATTCCAGACAAGTGTTAATGTCACCAAGTCTGAAATCTGTTTGCCATATGCATTTTTTGCCATGCTTGTTTGAACTTGTTAATGGATGATTTGGCCGTAGCTCAGTGCTAGACTTTTGTTAAGCATATTGAATACATCCCTGCCATGTATTTTGTTGCCATGTTTGGGTGCTGTAGCATATTCATCTTGTTGCATTTAGATGGCTACTTGCTGTAAATCGCAGACCGGTGTCATATTTGATTTGCTTGCCATTTCCAAACCGTAACTCCGATTCCGGCGTTCTTTATATCGTTTTCAAGCGATTTCATCTCATATTTCCAGTGGCACACTTGGATTCCCAAGTTGAGGCCAGGTTCATGCATTCCTTGTCACATCTTGCATATCCATCCCGCATCGCATCCCGCATAGCATATCATATTTGCATCATATTGTTTGAGCTTTGCACGTGGTTGATTGTGTTCCGTTTGCTTGTTTATCTTGTTTGGGTAGAGCCGGGAGACGAGTTCGCTAACGAGGAGCCCGTTGGGTTTGCTTTCGAGGATCCAGTCAACTCTGACAACTTTTGCAGGCAAGATGATCATACCCTCGAAATCACTACTATCTTTGCTTTGCTAGATGCTCGCTCTTTTGCTATGCCAATGCTACGATGCCTACCACTTGCCTTCAAGCCTCCCAAATTTCCACGTCAAACCTCTAACCCACCATGTCCTAGCAAACCGTTGATTGGCTATGTTACCGCTTTGCTCAGCCCCTCTTATAGCGTTGCTAGTTGCAGGTGAAGATTGGAGGCCGTTCCTTGTTGGAACATTTATTTACTTGTTTGGATACCATTATATTGCCATGTTATCTTAATGAATCTATATACTTGGTAAATGGTGGAAGGCTCGGCCTCTTGCCTGGTGTTTTGTTCCACTCTTACCGCCCTAGTTTCCGTCATATCGGTGTTATGTTCCCGGATTTTGCATTCCTTACGCGGTTGGGTTATAATGGGAACCCCTTGATAGTTCGCCTTGATTAAAGCTTTTCTAGCAATGCCCAACCTTGGTTTTACCATTTTCCACCTAGCCTCTTTTTCCCTTGGGTTTCCGGAGCCCGAGGGTCATCTTATTTTAGCCCCCCCTGGGTCAGTGCTCCTCTGAGTGTTGGTCCAAACTAGAGTCCTGTGCAGCGCCCCCTCGGGGGAACTCGAGGTTTGGTTTTAGTTGTTTGGAGAGCTCATATGAGTGTGCCCTGAGAACGAGATATGTGCAGCTCCTATCGGGATTTGTTGGCACATTCGGGTGGTGTTGCTGGTCTTGTTTTAACCTGTCGAAGTGTCTTGAAGAACCGAGGTACCGAGCCTGATCGGAACGTCTCGGGAGGAGGTCTATTCCTTCGCTGACCGTGAGAGCTTGTCATGGGCTAAGTTGGGACTCCCCTGCAGGGTTTTGAACTTTCGAGAGCCATGCCCGCGGTTATGGGCAGATGGGAATTTGTTAATGTCCGGTTGTAGATAACTTGAACCTTAACTTAACTAAAATGAATCAACCATGTGAGTTACCGTGATGGCCTCTTCTCGGCGGAGTCCGGGAAGTGGACACGCTGTTGGAGTAATATTTGCGCAGGTTGCTCTCTAGTTTCTCGCTCGCGCTTTGCCTCCTCTTCTCGCTCTCTTTTGCGAACAGGATAGCCACCATATTTGCTAGTCGCTTGCTGTAGCCCCACATATATTTTTACCTTGCCTTACCTATAAGCTTAAATAGTCTTGATCACGAGGGTGCGAGATTGCTGAGTCCCTGTGGCTCACAGATTACTATTACACCAGATGCAGGGCCTGATGATTCCGCTCCAGGTGATGCACTCGAGCTCAAGTGGGAGTTCGACGAGGACTCTCAATGATACTATGTTTCCTTTCCTGATGATCAGTAGTGGTGCCCAGTTGGGGGTGATCGGGACCGTGTCGCATGTTGGGTTATCTTTTATTTTGGCGCCGTAGTCGGGCCATGAGTGTTTGGATGATGTAATGTTATTTATGTACTTGATTGACGTGGCGAGTGTAAGCCAACTATGTTATCTCCCCTTTTATTATCTATATATTACATGGGATGTTGTGAAGATTGTCTAACTTGCGACATATGCCTTCAATGCAATTATGTCTCTAAGTCGTGCCTCGACACGTGGGAGCTATAGTCGCATCGAGGGTGTTACAAGTTGGTAATCAGAGCCTTCCCCGACCTTAGGAGCCCCATTGCTTGATCGTTTTTAGCAGCCGAGTTGTGTCTAGAAAAATGTTTTGAGTCATTTAGGAATTATATATCGGAGAGTTTAGGAATTCTTTTTACTTCCCAGTCTCCTCATCGCTCTGGTAAGGCATCCTGACGTAGAGTTTTGACTCTTCTCTTCTCAAATTTCACTAAAAAAAAATTTAGGATCACGCAGGTATATTCGAATCGTTCCGATGGTTTTATGACGAGAACATTGTCTTGGTGCCTCCTGTCAGGGGTTTTGTGGAAGTGTCCCGGGGAGTTGAGCTCTGAGGTGTTGTCATCATAATTTTATCGTTGCAGTTCTGGAATACCCGAGTTTAGTACGCCGACATTGAAAATCTCTTTTATGCAGTTCGTTGGTGAGATAACCTCGACGCCACCCAGTACTGGGGCGGGAGTTCGGGAGTATCGCCATAACTTGTATAACGGATGCTTTTCGAAGGTTGAGGTGGATGGTTTTCGAAGTTTTTCTCGGTTATCTGTTGAAGGATGGATACAGCTGGATGTAGGATTTGCTAGAATTGGGTGAGATGTGATGCTTCCCCTGTATCCCCAACACCTGATTGCATAACCAGAAAGGTTCAGGAGTTTCATAGGTGGGAATTCTAGTAGCTCTAGTTCTTCTTCCACGGATATTTGGTTTGAGATTGGGATTTCTTACCGATTATTCGTTCTTGATCCGTACCTTGTTGATTTATTTCTCTACCTAAATTCTAAGTGGCTTCTCAATTTATGGATATGTGACCATTTCAAGAGGAATGCATTCGTTCATTTTGTTCGGGTGTGAAGACTATATGTTGCAATTTTCATTCCATTGGATTCAGCTTCATTTTATCTGTCTATGTGCTAACGGTGGTCAACCTCTTCAGGATGGCTCCTCCAACGCGCACGACTCCGAATCCTGATCCGCCACCGCCTCCACCTCCTCCGGAGGCATGGCAAGCTGTGATGTCCGCAACCAATGCAAACACACAGTTGATCATGTAAATTCTCCAAGAGCGCAATCAAGGCAACCAAGGGAACCAAGGCAACAATCAGAATTACTCTGCTACACTCAACCAGTTCCTTGCTAACGGGCCAAAGACTTTCAGCAATTGTGTTGAGGCAACCGATGCTGATGATTGACTCGTGGACCTGTGCAAGCATTTCAAGTGCAGTAACGTCAGGCCTGAGGACTTCGTCAAGTTCGCTTCCTTCCAACTCAAAGATCAAGCTGCAGAATGGTTCCAGCAGTACAAGGATTCCAGAGGTGGACGTGTTATCACTTGGGATGAATTCCGTCAAGATTTCAGAGCTCACCATATCCCTCAGAGCGTGGTTAAAAGCAAGCGTGAGGAATTCTGCAACCTGAAGCAAGGCTCTTTGTCTGTCTATGACTACAACAAGTTGTTTCAGAAGCTTGCCCACTTTGCTAAGCAGGACGTCCCTGATGAGAAGAGCATGATATACCAGTTCAGGGGTGGTCTCAGAGAAGAAATTCAGCTAGCTCTTGTTCTCTTTGAGCCCTTGAGGTACGATGAGTTCTACAACATGGCATTGAAGCAAGAGGCTGCTCAATTGAGGTGTGATGCTTCCAAGAAGCGACCCAGAGATGTTACTCCTTCTTCCTCTACTCAAGTGGCCGAGCAGCAGAAGTATTGGCTTCCTCCTCCTCCGTTCCGTCAGCCATATCAGCAGAAGAGCAAAGGTGGCAGTGGATCTTCCCACCCACCCAACCCTGGCTTTCAGAACAAGACTTCGTCTCAACCTCCAAGATCGAGTGCTCTGTACCACCGTCCACTTTCAAAGGTCACGTGCAACAAGTGCCAACAGAAGGGTCACTATGCCAACAAGTGTCTCAATCAGAGGCGTCTTCCTCCTCCTCCTCCTGTCAGATCGGCAAGTACAGCTGTGGTCAAGCATAACCCCAAGCACGCCAAGGTCAACTTGATGAACGCAGCTCAGGCAGAGGACTCGTCAGATGTCATCATGGGTAACCTTCCAGTTAACGATATTCCTACAAAACTTCTTTTTGACACTGGTGCATCGCATTGTTTCATTTACAAACCTTTTGCATTGAAGTATGAGTGCGACTATCAGTATCTGCAAAATTCTTTGCAAATCGTGTCACCGGGAAAGCAAATGACAGCTAATTTCTGCGTCCCGGATATTACTGTCACGTTGGGCGACTACAAATATCTAGCTTCTCCTATTGTTCTGGGTGATTCGGATATTGATCTTATTCTCGGAATGGATTGGCTTTCTAAGCACAAGGCACATTTTGACTGTGCAGCCAGGTAGATTCAGTTGACTCATTCGTTTGAGGATGTAATTGTCTTTTCCGCTCGTGATGATACTATCCGTCTGTTTTCTCTCAATGAGAAGGGTGAACTGGATGCTATCTCGCAAATTCCAGTCGTTTGCGAATATCAAGACGTCTTTCCAGAAGAGCTTCCAGGAATGCTTCCGCACCGGCCAGTTGAATTCGTTATTGATCTTGAGCCTAACACAGAACCAGTCTGCAAGCGTCCATACATGCTCGGACCAGAAGAGTTGAAGGAGCTGAAGAAGCAACTCGATATTCAAGAGAGAATGGGTCTTATCCGGCCTAGTTCTTCTCCGTGGGGTTGTGGTGTTCTTTTTGTGAAAAAGAAGGATGGAACGGACCGACTTTGTGTTGATTACCGTCCATTGAACAAGAAGACCATCAAGAACAAATACCCACTTCCCAACATCAATGAGCTGTTCGAACAACTCAAAGGTGCCCAAGTATTGTCCAAGCTTGATCTCCGTATGGGTTATCATCAGATTCGTATCCGTGGGCAAGATATTCTCAAGACAGCTTTCAGGACAAGCTATGGTTCATATGAGTACACTGTCATGTCTTTTGGCCTCGTCAACGCTCCTCCGACTTTCTCTCGCATGATGAACTTCATCTTCAACGCCTACACCAATGACTTCGTTTTGGTCTATCTCGACGACATTCTGGTTTTCTCGAAGAACAAGGAAGATCATGCCAAGCACTTGCGTTTGGTTCTTGATAAGCTCAGGGAACACCAGTTCTACGCCAAGTTCTCCAAGTGTGAATTTTGGCTCGATGAGGTTCTTTATCTTGGTCATATCATCTCTGCCAAGGGCATTGCGGTGAATCCTGAGAAGGTGTCTGCAATTGTGAATTGGGAACCTCCTCAGAACGTGAAGCAACTACGTAGCTTCCTCGATCTCGCAAGCTACTGTCGAAGATTTGTTGAAAACTTTTATAAGATCACGATGCCTCTCTCTAACCTTCTCCAGAAGCACATCAAGTACGTTTGGTCTCCGGAGTGTGACATTGCTTTCAACTCTTTGAAAGAGAAATTGATCACTGCTCCTGTTCTGACTCCGCCTGATGAATCCAAGCCGCACGAGGTCTTTTGTGATGCCTCTCTCCAAGGTCTTGGCGCAGTATTGATGCAAGAGAAGAAAGTTGTTGCTTATACCTCTTGCCAATTGAAGCCCAATGAGAAGAACTACCCCACTCATGATCTCAAGTTGGCGGCAGTTGTGCATGCTCTTTTGACTTGGAGACATCTCTTATTGGGAAGAAAAGTGGACATTTTCACTGACCACAAGAGTCTCAAGTACATCTTCACTCAGCCTAATCTCAACCTCAGGCAAACTCGATGGGTCGAAATGATTCAAGAGTATAATTCGAGTATTGAGTATACTCCAGGCAAGGCCAATGTGATTGCTGACGCATTGAGCAGGAAGGCTTATTGCAACAGTCGGATTCTCAAGCCATATCAACCCGAGCTTTGTGAAGCTTTCCGCAAACTTAATCTGCAAGTTGTTCCTCAAGGTTTCCTCGCCAACCTTCAAGTCTCTCCTACCTTGGAAGACCAGATTCGCCAAGCCCAGCTTCTTGATGCTATGGTGAAAAAGGTGAAGATTGGGATTGCCAAGAGTCAACCCAAGTACAAGTGCTACCGCCTTGACGACAAGGACACTCTCTTCTTCGAGGATCGTATTCTTGTGCCCAAAGGTGACCTTCGTAAAGTGATCATGAACGAGGCTCACAATTCTCTCCTCTCCATCCACCCTGGGAGCATGAAGATGTATCAGGACCTCAAGCAGGCTTATTGGTGGACTCGAATGAGGCGAGAGATTGCTCAATTCGTGAATGAATGTGATGTCTGCAGAAGAGTGAAGGCACAACACCAAAGGCCAGCTGGTCTCCTCCAACCTCTTGCCATTCCCGAATGGAAGTTTGACCACATTGAGATGGACTTCGTGACTGGGTTTCCAAAGTCCAAGCGTGGCAATGATGCTATATTCGTTGTCATCGACAAACTCACCAAAGTGGCTCATTTTCTGCCTATCAAAGAGTCGATCACTGCAGCTCAATTGGCAGACCTCTCGAATTGTCTCTCTGCACAGTATTCCACAGGTGATCTCTTCAGACCGTGGCAGCATCTTTACATCCAAGTTTTGGGATTCTTTTCAGAAGGCCATGGGCACCAACATCCGCTTCAGCACAGCTTTCCATCCTCAAACTAGCGGTCAAGTCGAGCGTGTCAATCAGATTCTTGAAGATATGCTCAGGGCTTGTGTGATCTCCTTCGGCATGAAGTGGGAGGATTGTCTTCCATATGCTGAATTCTCCTACAACAACAGTTTTCAAGCAAGTTCGAGCAAGGCCCCATTTGAAATTCTGTATGGTAGGAAGTGCCGTACCCCTCTGAACTGGTCTGAAACCGGTGAACGTCAGCTTCTCGGAAATGACTTAATCACAGAGGCAGAGGAAATGTGCAAAGTCATTCGAGATAACCTCAAAGCAGCCCAATCCCGCCAGAAGAGCTACTATGATAGTAAGCACCGTGATTTGGCTTTCGAGATCGGAGATCATGTTTACCTCCGCGTCTCTCCTATGAAAGGTACTCGTCGCTTCGGTATCAAAGGGAAGCTTGCCCCCAGATACGTGGGACCTTTCAAGATTGTCAGCAAGAGAGGCGATCTCGCCTATCAACTCGAGCTTCCTTCAAACTTTGCAAATGTTCATGATGTGTTCCATGTCTCTCCGCTTCGAAAGTGCTTCAAGACTCCTGACCGCACCGTCAACTTCAAGGACATTGAGCTCCAAGAAGATCTCTCTTATCGTGAGCACCCCGTTGCTATTCTTGAAGAGACTGAATGCAAGACTCGCAACAAGTCAATAAAATTCTTCAAAGTCAAGTGGTCACACCATTCCGACCGTGAAGCTACCTGGGAACTCGAGGATCACCTCCGTTCTGAGTACTCGGCATTCTTTCAGTCCTAGATCTCGGGACGAGATACTTTCGTAGTGGTGGAGTGTTGTAACACCCCGGATGTAACTTACCCAATTTGTACTCCAACTCTTGCCGTTTCCGGCTTTAAGTTATTTTATTTTCTCGGGTTCGGGTCTTTGTCTCTGTGTGTTGTTATCGTTGTCATGCATCTCATATCATGTCTTCATGTGCATTGCATTTGCATACGTGTTCATCTCATGCATTCGAGCATTTTCCCCATTGTCCGTTTTGCATTCCGGCGCTCCGTTCTCCTCCGATGGTCATTTCTAGCTTTCTTTCGTGTGTGGGGATTAAACATTTCCGGATTGTACCGAGACTTTCCAAGCGGCCTTGGTTTACTACTGGTAGACCGCCTGTCAAGTTTCGTACCATTTGGACTTCGTTTGATGCTCCAACGGTTAACCGAGGGACCGAAAAGGCCTCATGTGTGTTGCAGCCCAACACCCCTCCATTTTGGACCAAAACCCACCTAAACCCTCTCCATCATCTAGAGCGTTCGATCACGATCGCGTGGCCGAAAACCGCACCTCATTTGGACACTCCTAGCTCCCTCTATGCCTATATATAGACCCCTTCCCCGAAATCCGGATCTCCTCTCCCCCCTAACCCTAAAAATTCAGCTCCGCCGTCATCGGACACGTCCGGCCACGACCGGACGCGTCCACCCACCGCGCCCAGCCAGCCACAGCATGCCACGTGGTACCCCGGCGCCCGCCGCCGCCGTGGCCCGCGGAAGCCCGCGGCCGGCCCTCCTCCACCGCCTCCCGGGCC